>NC_080714.1:24019258-24051758 GCF_019097595.1 Hemibagrus wyckioides | reverse complement strand
TGGTCTACATCTTTCGATTTGGCACAGGTTTTACCCCGGATGCCCTTCCTGACACAACCCTCCCATTTTATCCGGGCTTGGTACCAGCACTGAGAGTAAACTGCCCAGCAATCTGGGCTACAGCAATGAGGGTGCGGGATCCTGCTGCTGGACCACCAGGAGCCATTTTATACAGTTATACCATAATGATTAATAATCCCACTATTGGATCTAACTCCAAAGAGGATGGCTTTCCTTTTGAGGTTCCTCTCATAGGTCAAGGTTTCTGCCTCTTGTGAATCTTATCTTGTCACTGTCAGCTCAGGTTAGGGAGCTGATTCTAAATAAGTGATTATTTGTGATTATATTTAGCTGATAAAAGTGCTAAACAAATCAAATCATCGAGTTGAAACGAAGTAAATTGTGCTAATCAAGTCTAAAGAGGACAGGTGTGTCTCAGTCTTCTCCCAAGTTCCCTAGGCTGATCAGGGAGTCAGACATTTTAAGGGCTGTCTCTCTCTCTCTCTCTCTCTCTCTAATTCTCTCTCTATCTCTCTCTTTCTTTACTGGATATTGTGTTTTCTGAAGCCTTTCATCTCAAAAGAAATGGCAATTGAACTTTCAGCCAACTTCGTCTGCAACTGTAAGTGGTTTGTTATCATTGCTTTAGCTCCCAAATCATTACTTTCGGTAGGGGGTTTTTACCTCTATTTGATGTTGTGTATATGGTTTTTTTGAATGGCATGATTTGGAAAAATCCACTAGCTAGAAATGTTGCAAGGATATATAACAGAACAATCAAAGCATTTTTCATAAAACAACATTAAAAATAGAAAGTCAGGAGGATATTGGCCCTAACTGCTGTTGGTAAATGCCAGTAGTGGCGTGAGTACATTGTCATTTCACCGTAAATTGAGTCATCAGTGTGCCAATGGAGCCAGGGTCCTTACCAGTCCTTGAACTTGTGAACACAATACACTCATTCATGACCTTATAGCAGACAGAAGCCTATTACTACCTAGGGAGCTAATTGAGATGAACCCACTTGTCTAGATTTTATAGGATGTTTACATTTAGGAGAATTTCTCCACAATGGCACCCCATAGAGCTCAAAGGCACTGCATGCAGTTGGATAAAGAAAGTTAGGGCTGAGGGTCAGAGGTAAATGAGTACAAAGGAGAGAGAGAGAGAGAGAGAGACTAGTCGCCAGTTCTCTCCCAACATAGAGAGCAGCTCTGGTAATTGAAGCCCCAGGGAGTTGCTTCCCGTGTCGAGGCCACCATTCATTCTGCCTGCGTGGTACGCTAATCTTGCCGCTTGTCCACAGGGAACTGACACGCACTCCGAAAGAGTGAGATACATCATTATTGTCGACGGAGGAGGGTTTGTCTGGCTGTGATGGAGACTCTGCGAACAAGAAGGACAATAGAGAGCAACACTGCTGGCTTTTTTATCAAGAATGATTGTTTTGTGCATTCAAGATGCAATTTAGCCAAAAAAAAGTTTTGACCTACTGGCTTAATGAGCAGTTACAGCTTGAGTGTGAATAATTGTAAGGGCTTTTTTTTGTTGTTGTTGCTTTTTAACAGGACGCTGTAACTGAAGGGTGATGCTTTGAAAGCTCCTCAGCCGTGATATTACATTATGACACATGTTAAGAGAGCTGAAGAACCTCTGGTCTTCATTTCAATTTCTCACTAAAAACAGTGTCAATGGAGATAATGGATAGAGCATATGATTTATTAGTTAAATCTATTTTTCTTTTCTTACCATTCACACCATAACGTTCATATATTACTAAGAAATACACTGGACTTTTTTTGAGGGGTTTGCATTGCTTTTTTTCTTTTGCTATGTAATGAGAGTGCAAAGGCCACAGTGGATGTAGCATTTATGAGCGCTTAATGAGCAGCTCTGTTCAATTCCTCCCACGCCGTAGCTCTTCCAGGTGAACTGAGTCATTTAGTGCATTGAGGTTAAAGCACATAATACCTTCCCACACAACACAGGAACACCACTGTTTCATTCTTGAGCTTTTAATTGGATCTCACTCATTAGAAACACAAAACAAAGCCTTAGTTAATTTTATTTAACTATTTTAGGTGTCTCAAGCTGAAGAATGTCGGGCAAGATTTAAGAAGTAGTTTTATTAAATGCATGCCGTTCATATGAGTGTAAACAAAATGTGTCCGGAGAAAAGATGAGGCAGAAAATCTATATAACAATTACACTGTTTACGAAAAAAAATTAAATACTTGGTTTAGACTTTCTTTCAGAAAACCCTTTTTTGTGGTACCCTAAAATAGAGCGTTCCTCTATCCAGGGGTGGACGAATCATTAGCTCTGGTGCCTGAGACAAGCAGATGTCATGGAGAGACGATTTGTTTTTTATTTATAGTACAGGAAAAAATGGCACTAGAACGTTTACATGGTGGGTCATTTGGCATGAACGTATGACAAATCGTCTTTTGAGAATCAGGAAGATGCAGGTACATGGAAACATGGACAAACCAGAGCAAAATACAACTATATGCAAAGCCACTGTGCAATCCTACACAGTTAAATATGTAAAGAGCAAGACACTATCCGAGCTCAAATAATAGATTTTCGGGTGCAATGTGAGGAACGGACACCCCAGCTCATAACTGAAACACTGGCTGAGTGTAAAAACTTCATTGTGCTCCATTCCCTTAGTCTGTATTAATGCACCTGACTGTTTTGCTTGCAATACTTTATTGCATTTCTAGCCTAGTCAGTCTGGTTTCCAAGCAACAAAAATCATGGGAATGTGGGTTAGATAGCAAATTGTTGATAGTTTGTTCACTATTGCTCCCTTTAGGAATCCCAAGAACCCTTTCACAAACTTTAGGAAAGAAATTTCACACTTACTTTCTGTGGTTTCTGTAAACATTACAGAAATCCCATTTTATTTACACCTGGCTTGTGTTTTGGCTGAAAGTTAGTTTAAAATGAAGCGCATGTCCATCAATGTGCTGCAACTGTGATAGGTTAAAAGATCGAAAAAATGTAATGGACTGTACAAGTTTCAAAGCACAATATTTCATGATATCATAAAGTGAAAAAGAACAGTGAAAAATCACTGGCTGGGAAAACTTATACAGACATTCTCAGGGGAGCAACACATATATGAATATAAGATTTTAAAAACACAAATAATACTTGTTTCCAATGCCCTATACTCCAACTCCAACATTCCATCCATTCATCCATTCATTTCCTGTACTGCTTATCCTACATACGACACACAGAGGCAAATGCCGTCATGCAGAGTAGACCCATTTGCAGGAGTGAAATTAACTTGGCACGTTATTAAGTAAAATAAAACTCAAAACAGAGACTTAAGACACTACACCAAAACAAACTAAACATAAACAGGGATCAAAAAGGTGTCACAGTACTACAGGAACCATCCTACAAGACACCAAACACATTGTGAAGACTTGGCAGAGACGGATACAAAAGGGCAGGTATAAAAAGGACAGCTTATTAGGGAATTAGTGAAATGGAATAAGTAGGGCAGAGTAAAAACACATACCAAACAAGCTGGGCTATAGAAATACACCTGAAAGATCACCCTTTGGTGGTCTGACGGGGAAAGGTCCCAGCAGTTACTGACAACACAGGGTCGTCGGGAGGGTCCAGTCTTACCCAGGGGATTCAGGGCACAAGGCAGGGGACACCCTGGACACTTTAGTGATGTCAATCAACAAAAGCCTTTGGTCTAGGGGAAGGAAACTGGAGTACCCTGAGGAAACCCCCAAAGCACATGCAATCACCAGGCAAATGGGGCAGAGGTGAAAATCAAGTACCCAATCCTGGAGATGTGAGGCAAACATGCTCACGACTAGAAACCATCTAGACAAAGTGTCTTTTTACCTACTGAAACCTCACTGGCCAGTAAATTCAATTCTTCAATATATTCAATACATACTGTATGTAATACAAAATCTGACTAGAGATACTGGACTTTGTCTGAATCCCCAGGCTTCCTGCATTTAATCACTCTATCTTTGTTATTTCAATATTCTTGCCATCCTTTTTGGAAAGACGTAACAAGAAAAAGGAAGTTTCTTTCAGAGCTGTGGTTGCTTGAAGGCATTTTTTTTTTTCAGGTCCAGGTCTCCTCCTGGCCATTTCAGTAGAGGAATAAGAAACCTCCTGTAGACTTCACCAAGGATTATTTTGGTTGTCCTCCTCCTCCACATGCACTCTAGTGTGAGACGTGGGATATGTATAATCATCTCTAGAGTTCATCAGTCTTGGCAAAACGAGTCTTTAGAATATTTGCAGGCAGAGTGTGGAGATTTTTGTATTTTAATGGCTAGGAAATATTTTCATGGTAGCATTTTCCTGTGTTGGGTGATTATCACATGGTACTTATTCACATATCTTATCTTATCTTATCTTATCTTATCTTATCTTATCTTATCTTATCTTATCTTATCTTATCTTATCTTATCTTATCTTATCTTATCTTATCTTATCTTATCTTATAGGATTAACCAGTCCTCAGACCTCAGATGGTGATGATTGAGATTGGGCTCTCAATCCTAATCCTTATTAACAGGTTTAATTCATTTTCCCAGAGAAAATTCTGTTTTGTGGTGTCCATGTTCAGCATTGAATGTCTTTGCATTTTAACACATCACAGTGGGGTTTAATGGCTCATCTGAAAGTAGACACTCAGGGCTTTAAGATGTTCTGGTTTTTCATAAGAATTTCTGTTTTTATCTAGCCTACTAGGGGCAACATATTGAAAAGTTCCCAAAACAAAATTCGGTCATTTTTTTCACGCAAATGTTTCTATCAGAGTAAATCAAACCCATTTCTGCTCTCTCAGATGCCCCAGGTCCTTGTGAAATTGTAAAATTCTGTGTGAGGTTCTCCAACAGAGGGAAAATCTCACACTGAAAGCCAACGGAGTCCTGACTCATTTCATATCAGACTTAAAGCCGATAAAGTTACCAGAAATATCCGTTAAGTCGATTTCCATTCTGCCGGTGGAATGGAACACCAGTGTGCTGGGGGAAAATGGTTAAATTACAGTATGCTTTTCTGAACTGCAGTCATACTTTCAGATGTTTTATTTACTCATCTACTTACTATTCTGCTACACACATAAGCTTCTATTCGATGTTCAATTCAGTTTGCATTGTGTAGCACTAACAATTTAACAGTTTCACTTTTAACTACTTATCCTGTCATGAAATCCATATCTAGATTTAAATTCATAATGAGCAAGCCAGAGGCAAGACTGGCACTGAAAAACGTCCTGAGAACACATTATGCAGGACCCTTAAGAGGAACCAGACTCTAAAAGAAAGCCACCATCTTTTAGGTGGTAGATGGGGAGATTTATTTATTTATTTTTATGTATTTTTTTTGTATGTGTCTGAAGTGCCTGAAGTGCCATTGTCCTGGAGGCACAATATTTTTCTCCGTACTTTGTGTATATATGGCATGACTACAGACTGCTTATTCTGTAAAAACCTACATCAAACTATGTCTCATCATTCATTCATCTTCATTGAAGGCTTCCTGGTCAAGGTGTTGGTGGATCCATAGCCTATCCTGGGAATACTGAATATGAGGTGGAAATACTCATAAGTTGCTTAAAAGCCTGTGCATTTGACTATATTGTACACAATTTTAGAAACGAAACTATTTCCAAATGCACTGTCGGTTCCTTTATGAGTCTGGTTCCTGTTAAGGTTTCTTCTTCATATCATCTCAGACAGTTTTTCCTTGCCATGGTTTCCTCTGCCTTGCTCATTAGGGATAAATATAAATTTATAACATTTATATAGTTTGCCCCACATTGTTCTTAAAATACAATTGTTGAGACCTTGTGAAGTAATGCTTTGTTAAAGAATAATAATTTCATCATCATGCTACTGACAGAATAGATTCTACTCTTCCTGTGTAAGAATACACCCAAATATTACTGCTGGGAGAACCTGCGAAACTCCATGGTGACAGTAATCCAAGGTTGGGATTTCCATGTGATGCATAAGAATAGAATTGATAATATTGTCCAGATATTGCAAGTTTGCCTGACAATGCCATGCTCTAAGGGTGCAAGAGATGGTATACCACTTCAATCACAAGCCAGTCGTGGGTGTTTGTGAGCTCATGAATGCAGAAGAGGACAGATAGCACTTTCCTCTGAGTAGCATAAGAAGTAGTTCAGAACAATGTGCTTGGCTGGTTTTACATGTCTCAGAGGAAGCATGTTATAACATTTACCCTCCTTGCTTGCTAGATGTCCTGTGTTAGCTGGCGGAGTGTGATTTAGCCAACACCAGATCAGCGAGAAAATTGGGGCAGGGGGAGTCAGTAATCCAGAGAAATGGAGACTCTGGAGCTGTTAAGCAGCAATTAGGTCTCATTTATGTTTATTCATATAGCAGACACTACATTTAACCAAAGACTGGGATCAAGACAAGAACGGCGTCTCTGCCTGAGCTTGTTTTTCTTCGACAACAAGACTGCTGAGAGATAACTGCTCCATCACAGCCCATAGATCATATTACATTGATTTCTTTTACTGTTGACTGCATGACTGGGTTGCATGACTGTAAACACATATCAAGGAAGGTTTTTATAAAAGAATATGACTTTATTGTCTCATATACAGTACATCAAAGTGAAATTCTTTTCTTCACATATCCCAGCTGAATTTGGAGTCAGAGCGCAGCCATGAGTCAGCGCAGCCATGATACACTGCCAGTGTAGCAGAGAGGGTTAAGGGCTTTACTCAAGGACGCAACAGTGGCTTGAACCCCTGATCACCCATAATGGCTTTAATCACTACTGGAAAAAAAAGTTTACAGCAGCCATCCATCCATCCATCCATTGTCTATACCCGCTTTATTCCTAATTAGGGTCACGGGGATCTGCTGGAGCCTATCCCAGCACACATTGGGCGAAGGGCAGAGGTACACCCTGGACAGGTCGCCAGTCCATCACAGGGCCATACAAGTTTACAACAAACAACTCTTATATAAGTGACAAAGATAAAGTGTAAAATATAAACAAAATTTTAAAGTGACAAAACATAAAGTGACAAAGATAATTATTTATTTATTTATTAGCTCCTGGAAAGTGGCTGTACATAAATAAATACATCGTCATGGCAGCAGTAATGAACACATCTTGCACTGTAAAAGACAGCGAAGGCAGGTTTTTACACTTTTCGCTAGCCTTGGTGGGTGAAAGTGTTTTTTTCCCCATGTCCAGAGCAATGTCAGAAGAAAGAGGATTAATCTGCAGGAATGAGAGTAGGTGGCGTGGGGTTTTTCTCATACCGCGTACTCAGAAAGGTCAGCACTTGAACAGAGATTAGTGATTGTTCTTCTGCTTTCCATTCCCGAGCTTGTTTCCCTTAATTTTGCTTTAAATCTTCAAAGCTGACCTTGAGACATGAGCTGGATCTCGACTACAAACAGAGCGCTTTCTGTAAGCAGGATCTTTCCTAGACTCTTAAACAGGCATCCGGAAAAAGAAAAAAGAAATAAATAAAAACTGTCGAGGTGTAATTTGTGGGGTTTTATTGTTTGAACAGACGCTGTTAAAGCAAACCGAAGCATATTTTATATGTAACACCATGTTCTCTTCCGACTCTCACTATTCCAATCTCCCCTTCATCTCTCCCTTCTCCTTGGGGATGGAAGAAGTTGCTTACTTTTTGCTTCCTCTCCTCTCTCCCTCTCTCCCTCTCTCACTCTCTCTCTCTCTTTCTTTCTCTCTCACACACACACACACACACATACACATTTCATAGGTTTCACTCAACTCTCTCACTCTGCTTCTGAAAGCCTGCAGCAGTGAGTGAGCTGAAGGGATCAGAAATGATGTGAACCCAAAAAACAGACAAACAGCTTCAGAAGAGCCTGAATTACAGATTACCTGCTTTCAGCACTAGGATGTAGCCTTCAGATGGGGTATGTTTTAGAAAACAACAACTCTTCAGTAATCTATCTGAAAGCTCAGTGCGGTGGGAATGATCTATACACACGGAAATGTTTGGTTTTTTATTTATTTACTTTTGCACACCCATTTCACAACTATATTCTCGGTTATTCTCAATGTTATGACAAATGCCCAGGGAAAAGAAATTAATTGATTAATTGAAGAAAATGAACATGCTGAAATTAAGCACAAAGTCTAAAATGTACTAAAATGCAGCTAAACCCCAAATGTAGACTGAAAAATAAAACACAGCCCTCTAGCCATAAGGCTACTGTATGCCAAATTGTCTATCTCAGAAATATCCACACTGAGTACAAAAATGTAGCAAACAAATCTTTTCCCACAGTCTAATTAAATTACTTTGTGTACTGCACAATATATAAGAATGTATAAATGAACAGAATGCACAGCACTAGCTCTAGGTAGAGGATAAATAAGTTGAGTATTAAGCCTAGGAGATATTCATATACTGTATGAAGGGAATAGCAGAGATGCCTGGAGTTCAATCAAATATTTCGATTCTTCCTTTTGCCAATACTGGCTTATGCTAAATCCATCCAGAAAGCAATAAGGTAAAGCAAAAAAAGTAAAACTTGTGTGAACAGCCATGATGCCAGTGCTGTGGAGACCTGAGGAATTAAAATGGCTCAAGAAAGGTTTTCTGCAGCTTGTTTTGCTTCTGCTGAGAGGTACAACATTTTGTACCAGGTGGTAGCTTAGTGGTTAAGGTGTTGGGCTACTGATCTGGTGGTCAGTTCGATTTCCAGGTCCACCAATCTGCCTCGGCTGGTCCCCTGAGCAAGGCCCTTAACCCTCAATAGCTCAGTTGTATAAAATGATATAAATTGTATGTCACTCTGGATAAGATGCCAAATGCCAGAAAGGTAAATGTAAATCTACCACAATGTGGTTGAATTCTCAAATCTGATTGGTCAAAAGGCGTTGATTAATTTCCTATAACAGCAGCTCTGACAGTAGTTCCAGCTCAATGTAAATTCTAACTTATTCAGGTCTTACATAACATTAAAGCGCTTATTCTACAGATATTGTTTATGCACATGGTCATTTAAAGAGGTCTAATTGTTGTAGATGTCTGTAATGTTTATTTTGCTTCTTTCTTTTTTTTTTGGAAGCCATCTCTCAGCTCAAGTTTGGTTTTCCAAAATAGAAAAATGATGATG
This sequence comes from Hemibagrus wyckioides, assembly GCF_019097595.1. Classification (NCBI taxonomy): domain Eukaryota; kingdom Metazoa; phylum Chordata; class Actinopteri; order Siluriformes; family Bagridae; genus Hemibagrus; species Hemibagrus wyckioides. Next base: position 24,042,606 of record NC_080714.1, on the reverse strand, counting down.
AATGAAAGAATTTATGCTCTGGTTTCTCCGTAACAAGTCAAGCTGAATCTTATTATATACAAGAAAGAGAGGAAATAAGCTGAGAAGCTGAAATAAAAAAAGAGTAGATCTGCTATAACGTTAAACGTACCTATAAACGGAGAAACTTTCTAATCCATAATTAATACTCATTTGTATGTGATGGACACTTTCGTGACATGCTGTAAAAGGAAAACAGTGCTTTGAGTCATGACGCACCAGACCGTGTTGTGGTTGATCATGTAACAGCACAACCCTGAGTGTTTTATTCTTTACCTAATGTAGAATAAAAACAATGTTAGCTACCAGAGAACATTATGGAGAACATAAGCATAAACACTCCAGCTTTAAGTGGGTGGTGGAAGTTACAATCTAACTAACGGCAACAATAAATACAATTTTTCTGTCTTTCTCTTCTTCCTGGCGAAAAACAAAATCCAACATGGCAACATTGCTTCATTTCACCAGATCAGCTAAAGACACGCTGTACAGAATGTACTTTCTAAAACATCCCTAGCCGGGACTAACAGCTGTTTATTGTCATTATCAATACACCTTTTAGTCTGGGATATCCTGACATTAGCCCTTTGAAGAGTTAGACATTGCCAATACACAGTACACTCCTGGGATTACGAGTGACAGATTAAGTCTTATTTGTTCCCTATACATGTTCAGCATAATGTTGTACCAAGAAATGGATATAACCTTATGCTGAACATATAGAGGGAACAAATCACATCTACACTTAATCTGTCACAGATAATCCCAAACGTGTGTGCATACACTGAAATAATAATAAAAAGAAATTATCCAGCACACAGTTCCTACACGGCATCAGCTGAGTAATTAAAAGTCATAACTCAAACGTCTGCCTTGAGCTAAAGCACTAAGACAGGCCATATGATGCATTAACATGACCAATTAGGAGCTAAAGCAATCGTTCACCCTGCTAAGTGGAACAAGAGGTCGGGAACGTTTGCAGGATTGAACCAAAGCCGCCGTATAGATCCACACGCATCTGTCTGTTGACTTAGCGACTAAAGGACAGTTTTAGGACGCGCTGCCATTACGTCGCATGTTTAATATGCTATCGATCAGTGGTAGCACTTAACCATTCCATCAGCACGAGTGACTAAAAAGAAGTCTTTGACTCTTTGCTCCAGTCTTCAGGACAGAAGAAGATGACGGGTATGTTACTGAAGGCCTTGGCGAAATAGTTGTTGAAAATTCGCTTTGAATTCTATTTCTTTATTGACGTTCATTCGTTTGTCTGTAGAAAATGCTTCTTCCTGGTTATAGTTGCAGAGGCTAAACTGGGAACGCTGGACTTCCTTGATGAAAAGCCAGTCCATCCCAGTGTATCCTGCACACACTCATTCACACTTCTCCTAGGGCAAATTAATTCAGCTAAACTGATTACATATTAATTCACAACGCATTTACCAAGTACGTTATAACACACTCGGGTGCATTAGGTTATGAGGAAATAATCAACAATGGAGTGAAGTGACGCTGTGATGCATCCTGACATGAGGTGAAGTTTCCGTTACCAGGCTGAAGATGATTTTTTTTTCCAATAACAGCACTTCCTGAAGTATTGTTTTATCCTTCTTTAAGCACAATTTGCCAAAAAATATATATTTACTAAATAATGACATCTTATTACGCCGTGGTACATTTGCGGGACAAATTATTTCCTGTGATTACTTATGTTATAACAACTTTAAACGGCCTTTCCCTCATTTGGATCTCTTTATTTATCTTTCTTAAAACTAGCCGTCTGTCCTGAAGACTTTTCCGTGTTGGAAACTTAAAGTTAAAGCTTTATCTTTGACACTGGAGCCTCCTTCTATAAATGACATATAGTAAGCTCAGAATAAACTGTGAAGCACAGTAAACCATATCTATTAGACTCCTTTATGTGGCATGGGTATAAACAAGTTACTATAGAAACAAGACCCAAATCAGAATAGGTCCAAATCTGTTCTTTGCATGTTAGATCTGCTGTTCTAGAAAATTCATCACTGCCTTCTGAACACATATATATAATCCATAGCTACATCATTAGCCAAAAGCCACACCTCTCTGACCGTGCTGACTCTGGTACGAGCCGACATCCAGTTCTTCAGGTTTACTCTTCAGATGTGATATATATTTTTAAGCAACACCATTCTGAGATTTCCATCACAGCTCAGAGAAGATCGATTTCTGTGATGTCAATGTCAGGTGACTCACTCACAGGCAAAGATCAGAATTAACGACTTTCCCATGATTTGCATACGCTAATGAGCGGGGATAATGAACACAGCAGCCTAATTATACAGGGGAAAGAAACACAAACACAAAGTGGAAGAGCACAGCACACAAAGAGACGAGCGCTAATTACAGATTGGCACGATCAAACCTGTTTGGGGGTTTGGGTCAAAGATGTTGTTGTAATTAAGTAGGATCTATGTCTACTCCCGTGTTCCACTTATCCACATAGGCTTCAGTTTAAGACGGGCTGATGTGTGATAGTCCGAAGTTTGTTTATTCATTAGCATTGCATCTAAAGTCCTTAATTTGTCAATAGGAATAACGCAAGTCTAAGAAGGAAGTTAAGCTGTGCGTGGTGCGTTCATGCGCAAGGAAAATGTTCCGTACAGGTTTAGTTTTCAATCAAATTTAATTCGTTAAATTTAATGAAGGATCTTGAGATGTGTATCGGTGAACACTTGACGCTTAGCAGTAAGAAGGATCGATTAAAGATCGCTGTTAGTACCTGATGTAGTGCTAATGTGGGTCGCTATATACATTTTAAAAACAGCAAAACAAATCTGCAGGATTTTCCAAGAGCTGTATTTGTGCAAATGTTGATCCATTTAAATCATTTTCTCTTAAACAGCCTGTCGCTTACTTGTAACTTCCAGGTCGACTCTGAAATCTTCATGCTGAAATGTACTGTACTTTATTTGCTTAATAAATATTAGAAATAACAATTAAAACGATTAGAAAACATTTGATCTAATTCATTTTTTTATGTATTTTAGTGAGTGGAATGAAAAAAATTTCCTTGAAAAAATTTTTCCTAGTTTTTCTGTTTACATTTCAAAATTATTGTGAACACAACACACACACAAAAATACTTAAACATTTATATTTAAAAGACTTAATATTTCAGGATGGAGAAAAACGACCTTGTGAAAAGATTTTTAAATCATTGAAAGTGTTCGGTAAAACTGAAATCTAATAAAAAAGATATAAGGTTAATAGATTTTGTGTGTGTGTGTGTGTGTGTGTGTATATGCTTGGCTAGCTTTCCCCAGCTTCAGGGGTCAGAGCCAAAAAAAAGCCAAATCATTGTTTGTTTTACTGACAGGCCCAAGTAACACATCAGCATAACAGTTTTAATTCACCCAGGACTTCAATCAACCAAAGCTCACTTTTTGATATTGTATTTTTTAATTACTGCCGCTGCTGTGCCCCCTATCTACCCCCTCCACCCTCCTTCCCTTCCTCTCAGTGTTTAGGATGAGGGCGCATGGGGTAACGCGTATCTCGTGTCTGGTGCGCTGTACAGCCGCCTGTCAATGTGTCCTTCACGAGCCAGTGCACCACTAAGAAGTCATTTACACCAGCCGTCCCCCATATGGCTGCATTGCTATTCCAGCAGAGGCACCGTCGCCGCCACTGCTCATAAAAGCCCACGCCCGTCAGCCTTTTTAAAAAATGGCATTATCCCGCTTAATGATGCAGCACTTTAATAGCAGGAGAGGAAAAAAACGCAATAAAGAGGCTGCTACTAGAATACCATCAATGGCAGATAATAAAAGGGAAATATGTTATTCACGACGTCGTGTACCGTGTATCAGCACAAAATCTGGAGAGGATGCCATTGCAGCCTGTGTGCCTGGTACGCTGCTGAGGTGAGCTTGTACAGACACACTGAACGCTCTGGGGGGGGGAAATGTGCTCTGACAGCCAGAGACAAGATGGCAAAGGTAAGATCCTGCAGGGACCTCATCATACAGGACAGGCACTTCAGTGCTCTTAGGGTTCGATATAATCCTCTGTGTGTGTAGGCCTGTTTTTAACACTTGGTGAGGACCAAATATCCTCACATGGGTAGGAATATCTGAGGGTTTTGATCGTGTGGGGACATTCAGATGGTCCTCAAAAGGAAAACGTACTCAGGTTAAACTTTAGGGTTCGATTTAGGAGTAGCAAAGAACTAAATCACTAATTAGCAGAAATAATAAATATAAAAATATCAATTATTATTTGTTTTTATATCTTGGTGAGGACCAAATATCTTCTCGTGGCTAGGAATATCTGAGGGTCTTGATCTTGTGGGAACATTCAGTAGGTCCCCACAAGGAAAACTATGATGGAATTTAGGGTTAGATTTGGAAGAAGCATTTAGAATTAGCAGGATTAACAAAATGGACCAATTATCCTCTCACAGGTAGGACTATCTGAGCATTTTGATCTTGTGCGGACAGACAGATGGTCCTCAAAAGGAAAACTTACTCAGGTTAAACTTCAGGGTTCGATTTAGGAGAAGTGAAGAACTAAATCCCTAATTAGAAGTATTAATAAATATAAATATATCATTAATCATTTGTGTGTGTGTGGGCATGTTTTCATATCTTAGTGAGGACCAAATATCCTCTCATGGGTAGGAATATATTTGAGCGTTATGATCTTGTGGGCACATTCAGTTGGTCCTCACAAGGAAAACTTACTTAGGATACAATTTAGGGTTTGATTTGAAAGCGGCAATTAGGATTAGCAGAATAAACAAAATATAAATAAACCAATGGAGTGTCATTTACAGCTGAGGAAAATTCATTAGTTTTGTTGTTGGTGTTGTTTTCTTTAGGGTGGCACAGCAGCACAGTGGTACTGCTGATGTCTTACAGTTTACACAGTTTGTGTTTCGATCCTAAATCCTAAACTATTTAAGTGTCTGTGAGGAGTTTCACATTTTCTCCATGTCTAAAGGGGTTTCCTCTTAGAGCTGTTGAATATTTTAGGATGGAGAAAAACTACCTTGTGAAAAGATATCCAACCCATCGCAGGGTACACACACACACACACATTCATTCACTCACGCAATCACACACTACGGGCAATTTAGAGACTCCAATCAGCCTAGAAACACATCTTTAGGCTGTGGGAGGAAACCGGAGCACCCGGGGTGCTCCCACCCACCGAGCACGGGGAGAGCATGCAAACTCCATACACACAGTGAGCGGGATCCTAACCCAGGACACTGGAGGTGTGAGGCGAACGTGCTAACCACTAAGCCACCATGACGTAATTGAAGTAAAATATGTAATGAACAAATTTAAATAATACTATACACAGTCAGTAATTAGCTTATACAGTCTAAATATATACACAGTGAAATCCATTATTCTTTCTGAGCATGGATCATACTCTTAAAAATTAGATCAGTGGTCACTGAAAATGCATCTTTGAGTTGAATGGAAGATCAACCTAAAAATCAGTGTTTAAAACATAATCCAATGATAGGTCTGGTTTAAAAGTGTTAAGGGGGGGGGGATGACTTCCATTCAGGTAACATAGCCTTGTTGTAGTTCTTTTTTAAAAGAAATATGGACAAAAGTCACATGACTTCTTGTCCTATAACCTCAACCTTTGTTAGGATGATGATGATTTCAGAGCTAATGACACAAATAAGAAGGAAGGTTGTGATCCTGATACCACAAATTCCATCAAATAAGTGAGGATGGAGCTTAAAACAGATTCAGCAAAGAGGCCTATGAGATCTAAGCTCTATGGTAAATATGTATTGGCACCCATTGACATGGGGTAGTTGTAACTCAGTGGTTAGCCTTGATGCTGGACTACTGATCAGATGGTCATGAAGTCAAATCCCACCTTTAACAAGCTGCAGTTCTAGGCCCTTATGCAAGGCATTTCATCTTCAACAGTTCATTTGTATAAAGAAGATAAATATAAGTCACTCTGGATAAAGGAAGAATAGGACTGGGAAAGCATTGTCACTGATGATAATACAATGAGATTATGCAATTCCTAAGGGTGGGAAGTAGTTCTCATTTTCTCAAGTTGTTGCTATTGTTGTTACAGTTCATTCTATATTTATGCACTTTGGGTGTGATTAAAGCAGCTACAGTTTGTGAATTGGTGGCTAGCCATGTATTATGTTTTCATTGTTCTAGGTAGGTTGATAGGTAATTATTTGGTGGTAGCCTAGAGCTACGTGTGAAGTGGTCCTTGTAAGACTGTGAGAAACCCTTGATAGCATTAGAATTGCATAAAGTATGGCCTCTCTTGTGTGAGTTCATAAGTGCACCCTCTGAAAAATAGCTTAAGAGGTGTAGCTTCTTTCATACAACAGCACGCAGAATGGTATGAAATTGAGCTTACAAACCATGAGAAGAGAAATGGAGGAGTTTTTAAGTGCGCTAAATAAAGGGAATCCTTGAAAATGAAAAGCAAATAAGCACTCCTGAGGCATCATTGTCTCGTTTTTAGTGTTGCGAATGAACTGGAATTGAATGAGGTGCCTTGGTAAAAGTAACAAATGCAATTAGAAGTAGCTAAATTCCTCAGTTGGCTTTATACTGCTAGATATTGTGTGTTTGTGAGTTGTCTCAAAGTGCATAAGGAAAAGTGCTCAAAACTGGCTAAGTTAGTGGCATTGCAACCAAAGACAGACTTGGAAGTGTCGAATGTGACTACATTTACATTTCTGGCATTTGGTAGATGCCCTTATCCAGAGCAACATACATTTTAACCCAGTTTATACAACTGAGCAATTGAGGGTTAAGGGCCCAGCTCAGGGGCCCAGCAATGGCAGCTTGGTGGACCTGGGATTCAAACTCACAACCTTCCAATTAGTAGTTCAACGCTCACTATAAAATTCCGCTGAATTTGGTTTGAGTTGGCACCCAAAGACATGGGAAAGTTGTAGCACAGCGATTATGATGCTGGACTACTGATCAGATGGTTATGAAGTCAAATCCCACCTTTAACAAGCTGCAGTTCTGGGCCCTTGTGCAAGGCCCTTAACCTTCCATTGCTGCTATGATGCTTGTCTGAAAGCAAAAGGAAGAATGGCATAAGATTGCAAAAAAAAAAAAAAAAAATTGAAAGGACAACTACAAATATGGTAGTGGCAATGGCAAAATATACACAAAATATATTTATTCAGTTTGCAAGATCAGCCCCAGCCAAGATTTTACTGGAAACCATTAATAACCTTTAAATGCATGTCAGTGTCAGAATCCATGTCACAGTATAGCTGAACACTGAGTTAGATTTGTTCAGAATTTCAGAAAACTTGAAGCTGAAGAAAATAGATCAGAAGCCTTATCCAAAAATATTAGAACAGCAAAAACACATAAGTAAGAATTTGAGAGAAGGGAGTTTTGGGGTCAGTGTTTGATGTTGGTAGGAATAATAAATGATACTACTTTGAAGTGGGCAAAGTAGGTTTGAGGTTACTGACAAAAATATATTTACAGTCTTTTTCAAGAAGGAGTTTCTGGTTCATGTTCTTCTTTTAGGTCTGGATTATTTGATTATTATTTGTGACTGATTAAAAAAAAACTGCTGATTTGCCCTTAATTTGTTAAAGCCATGTTTTTCTAATGTACTTGCTCTGCCTGTTGATTTAACAGCGAGAGCAGTGTCTGAAGTAGAAGGAAGTGTTAGTATTTATAACCCACTTGAAGAGTTAATGAAGGGATGGGTATTCCTTTGCATGCAGAACTGGCTCAGCATCTATCACATTTGACATTTTATTGGGTGGTGGCTGTTGAGCAAGAGCAGCTGTTTATAGCCGGTTTATTTCCTGACGCTCGCTGTACTTCTATTACGACACTGAGGAAGGTTCTTGCTGTAGGAACATGTCATATAACAAACATCTAGCAAAATAGTTGAATACATACTTGGTTGTAATACTTAGTACTTAGTTTAAACCAGTTTCACTACACGGACTGTTTTTTATGTCACTATACAGATTATAGGAGTCTTAATATTCAATTCAATTCAGTTTTATTTATATAGCGCTTTTAACAGCAGACGTTGTCTCAAGGCAGCTTTACAGTAATATAAAACTGGAGAATAAAAATGACAAAGATTGAAATTAAATTTATATTTATCCCTTAAGAGCAAGCCTGAGGCAATGGTGGGGAAGAAAACTCCCTGAGATGATCCGAGGAAGAAACCTTGAGAGGAACCCTGAGTCAAAAGAGAACTTCAGCCTCATTTGGGTGACCCCGGAGAGTGTGATTATGAATAATGTCCTTTCTACAACTGTGTGTAATCAGGTGGGGTGGTGTAACCAGGAGCTTTTGAGTTTTGAGGAGCTTTTAATACTATTTAGAAGACTAACAGTTACACAAATGCAACTATAAATTTCATAATCCTGAAATGCTTAATGGTATTCTCCTGCTACCATGTACTGTAGCTTCTAGTAAATAATACCGTTTTTAGGATCTCATGGGTCTGAAGCCACTTCGCTGTTACAGTTGTGTCCTTTGTGTGGATCCTTCCCTCTTTTCAAAAGGTAGTTCTGGAGAAACCAAAGTGCAGGGATTCCAGAGTGGCTTTGCATTAGTGTAAGAGAAGCTTCCAGAAGAACTCTTTAGGGAGGCAACTGTTACAACCACCTACATGCCTTCTGGATAGTGTGACAGCGCAAGACAAGTAGGTGGCAACTATAAAAATGAGTCAATCCTGAGACTTATTGGGCCAAGGGGAAATATAGTAATGGTCCTGGACCAGGTTAGGCAGGTTGAACCTTGTATTCTCTTACCCACTCTAGCAAGTGATGAAGCATTATTGTGTGTAAACTATTGGAACCCAAGACCTAGCTATCTTCACTGGAGTTCGAACCAATTGTACCTCGTCAAAAACAATCTAGGGGCTTGTGCACAGCACTGAAAACGTCATTCAAGCGGTCATTTAGAATACATTTATTATACATGCCGGCCAAGAGAGGGCAGAAGCTCAAAGCTTATCTGAGCATACGCCTGTCACATAACATTTGCTTCATTTTTTAATTTGTTATGACGCCATTCATTATATTCCAATGGCAGCGTGTCAATTGGTGTTTTTAATGACTAACACTTGATAATAATTTAAGAGTGCAGCCCTCTATGCATTATGCATTATCGTCCCTATTGCTTCCACTCATGAATGAATAATGTAATGAATATTAGATCTGAATAAATAATGATATAATCTTGCTTAAGGAATATAAACCCTACCATTCCCCAAAAATGAAATCATGCTGAAGGTAATCCAGTAGGAGTATATATTCAACCAAAGAAACATAATGAAGCGGTCATGTGGGAGATGTTTAGCCTACTACTGTGCTCCTATGCATTTTTCAATATGCTAAATGACATTTATCGTCTACACAGTAAACTGACCACGGTTTTATGTGAGATCATTTGAATTTAACAACCACTGTCATACTGCAGCCGTGGAAGCAGAAGGAACAGAATTGCGTCTTGGATTTTTACCCTACTGTGGACCCTGGACGGTGTTTGTAATAACATCGGTGAAGGAACTTTAATATCCGGCCCGCTCTGCGTTTATGCTATGTACATAACGAGTTTGATGGAGGCGTACAGTATGCTAGCATGTAAAGTGGAAGACGCCAGTAATACAAAAGCAATGTGCCAGAACAAGTTATTGTAATATATTTAATGTGTGTGTGTGTGCGTGTGTGTGTGTGTGTGTGTGTGTGTTTATGCATTTTAATATTACAGTCTCATGGTAACAAAAATAAAGAAAGAAAAAAATCTTGCCTGAAATGATTGCTTTGTTCTTACATTTACATTTTCCTCTTTTCTGTTCGACAAAGGAATACAAAAAAAAATAAATCTTCAGTTGTGAAAGAACATGATTAAATACGCCACTGCAGCTTAGACACACTGTGTTTCATGGGTAATGGACAGAAGTGAGACCAAATCAATTTGATGGCAAACAAATTATGGTTAAACGATAAACAAGCAAAATTTCAGGATGTGATATGGAAGTAATAAGTTTGCATTATCATTTAATTATCATGCTCTAGAAGATGGATTAGGATAAAAAGTACACTATATCACTATATGGACATAAGCATGTAGAATCTGACCATCACACCTATGGTTCTTCTGTAGAAAATGTCTTTGTAGGTTGAAACGTAATGTTGTAATATTTTATTCACCGGAACTGTTGTTCATACGGCGGCTCCCTGTTCGGGGTGACCACAGCCGATCATCTGGTCCTCATGTTTTTATTTGGCACAGGTTTTACACCGGATGCCTTTCCTAATGCAACCCTCCTATTTTATCCAGGCTTGGAATTGACACTTTTCAGTGGCTGGGTTAGCCCCCTGCGTGGGAATCAAACCAGGACCGTGACAATGAGGGCACAGGATTGTGTCGCTGGACCACCAGGAGATGTCTCTTCACTGGAACTAAGAGGCTCAAATACGGTTCCAGCATGACAATGCCCCTGTGCACAAAGACCTTGAGCTCCATGAAGACATGTCATGTTAAGGTTGAACTGGAGTGTCTTGCACAGAACCCTGACTCTGACTCAAGCACACTGAACACCTTTGAGATGAACTGGAACACCGACTGCACCCCAGACCTCCTGACAATCTCATCACCAGTACCTGACCTCAGTAATGCTCATATGGCTGAATGATCCAAAATCCCCATAGCCACGCTCCAACATCAACTGGAAAGCCTTGCTGTAAGAGTGGAGCTTCTTACAGCAGAAAAGAGGCAGTAATTCTGTAATGCTGTATTGTGTATTGTCTGTGTTGTCTATGTCTAATTTATAAGGGTGTAATGTAGTGTACTGGTGTAGTGGTCTATCATGATGCACCAATAAGGTCAGTTTATTCTGCATTGATGATGACGGTCAGAAGTTGCAGATGCTTCATATAATCTAAGCCTTAAAATAAACACAATACAAAACATTGTACTTTTCTTAATCTATATGTTTAAGCTTGGAAAGCTTGTTTATTTGACCTTTTTGGAAGGAGTCTTCAGTGTAACAGTCAGAGGTAAAGTTGTGGGCACTGTGGGCAAAAATGGAAGATGTTTTGTTTTGGAGTTTCTTAGTAACAAGGTGCAAAAAAGAGAGACTGGTGAAAGGATGACTGTTTACAGCTGCTGTAATGTAAGTGGTAACAGGCATTAACTTGTTTTACAAACATTCCACAATATTCTATAAGCAGACAGACAAAATGTATTGGTTATTCTGCTGTTTTATATAAGATAAATAGAACACTGAGCTTTGCTAAAGGCTGGATCATACCAGAATGTTCATCTTCTTTCAGCTGCTCCGTGTTCGGGGGTCGCCACAGCGGATGATTTGGTCCGTGTGTTTCGATTTGGCACAGGTTTTATGCCGGATGTCCTTGCTAGATCGTACTGGAATGCTGTTGATTATTTTCCTATAACAGCACCCCCTGTAGTGGTGTAGCGGAACTCGTGGCCTTACCGAAGCACATGATCATGAAAATGAGGCACTAATACTAGAGGCTTTGCTGTGTTTATCATGTCTTCTTTCTCTGTTCATCTTTTAGTCTCAACTCTCTTGCTAACATCCTTCCCTATCCCTCTCTCCCTCTCTCCCTCTCTCTCTCTCTCTCTTAGGGTTTGGCCTGCTGGATCCTCAAGTCAGACACTGAGCATCAGTGTCACTTTCCTTTGACAACGGGCCAAGAGGATGACAGGCATGAGTAACGCATTTTCACTCTGACTTTAATACTTGGTGACATATATCACAGCATGTAACACACACTCACACTCACACAAACTCACACACATCCAGAGCCATGTGCCTAAATGGAAAGCAACCCCCATCTGCCCACACGCATACATTAATAGCGACACAAGCATGTAGTCATAGTGAGCCCTGTAGGCTGGGTAATTAAGGATAGATTTATGGGACTCGCATGTTAATGTTAAAGCCTGTGTAATAAGTAACAAACACAGATGTTGACTAATGACTACAATGCTAGTCCGGATTAAACATCTGGATCTAGTTTTCTCATTTAAGCATATCATTCTGAGGTGATTGCAGTACATACTGAGAGAGTTGATTTTCGAGAGCATCTATACTTTAACCCAGAAAAACAACAGCTTGGTCAACCATTACAGGTTACAATCCACTGAGGATTCATCAGTTGTGGCTGTCAGATTCGCTCTCCTTTTACTGCTGAAAATGGACACACGGCAGACGCCGAGGTGATGACAGGAACGGCGAGGAAAACAATCACAGCAGTGCAAACATTGCCAAAGGCAGCTGAGAACGAATTATAATCAGCAATGAGAATCACAACTTTCAGACTTCCTTCTGATGACTTTTTGTTTTCCTTCCACTCCGTTTCAGCTTGTTTTGAAAGACATCCTGTTGTTTTTCTTGTTTCTGAGTTCAACAGCACCGACTTTGGCCTGCATTCTGTACTGGACATCAGTCAGTATGTTTATATTCATGAGGGTTTTGTTTTTTGCTGAATGCCAACAAGGCGTTTGATTCAGCCTTCACAGAAAGGCAGTGAAACGAACATAATTGGTCAAAGATTATTTCCCACTGGCGGTTTTGTTTAACATGAATCATGAAACCGGACTGTTAGTCATGTAGTAACAATTTTTTTTTTTTTGCACTCGTTCTAATTTTAAAGATAAGATCATCTTTTATTTATCCCACAGATGGGAAATTTACCGAGTTACAGATGCAAAGGGATAGCAGCTAAAGAAAAAGATAACATGGCAAGGCAAAGTGACTTGAAATTATAAGTGATATAGAGATACTTAAAAAGACATGACATAAAATATAAAATAATATATAAAAAAATATATATAGAAAATATATATAGAAAAAATAATATATATTAAAAAAATATAAACTAAATAAGAAAATTACACAAAATAGACAAGGTATATAAATATACAATAATAATACTAATAACAATAATATTCAGTCTGTTATAAAGATATACAAAAAAATATACAGACGACAATAATTATGTTTATAGTAACAGCTCCAATTAAACAGATTTGTGAGGAGATATTTATTGAACGTTTATGCCAAAAGTCTCCAGTTTCAGTGCTTTGTGACAGAATTTAACCTGTAACTTTACATTTTCTGACACAGGAACATTTTCAGGATCAAGGGCTTTGTGGTTTCTCTGTAACATGATATTCTTTATTCTTTATTCTTATTAACATCAAGAAAGAAAAAAAATGAGAGATGACTGAGAAAACTGGATTAAAAGGTATAACATGTTTGGAAAATAATATATATATACGGTAATAATATAGTAACTCTAGCTTCATTTTGGGTCACATCACAACCCCTTGTCTTAATATTTTTTCTATAACAGTACAGTAAAGTGTTTTTATTCTCTCTCTCTTTTTTTAATCTAATCATTATTTAAATGTCTGGGGAAGACAGCAGACTGTGTTCCAGTGATGTAGCAGTAAATTGGCTCCAACAGATAAACACATCATGACACATATAAACAATTCATGCTTCGTTAAAGGTTTGCCATTCGGTATATCAAGAGCAAAAATAGAAATGTGTCATATTAGAAAAGACTGAGATGGATGCAATTGTTTGGAAAGACTTTAATGAAAGGAAGGAAGATGAATCCAAAACAAACGACACAAAAAAAGAGGTTAGTAGGCAAAGAGAGAGCACATGAGAGTCTTTAATGAAAGGCAGGTGTGCATGATCAGAAGTCTGGAAAGTGCATGGGTTCTGCACAGTGAGGTCCATGGCGGCCATGTTTGTAGGCTCTGGGAAGGATATCGTTTGATGGCACGCGCTTCTGATCTGCTCTAGTTCGGGCAGAGGGGGAAAAAAATTAGCGTGTTTCCCTGACCGGGAATCGAACCCGGGCCGCGGCGGTGAGAGCGCCGAATCCTAGCCACTAGACCACCAGGGAGATACGCATGCAGTTGTGGATTTCTAGTGACTGGGTGTAGTACCCATGAGTGGCCCCTAGTGGTGATTTCTGGTAATTCCATGAGTTACACTAAATAAAACTAATTCGTTATAATACATTATATTGCCAAAAGTTTTGGGACACCCCTGCAGTTCATTGAATTCAGGTGTAGTTTTTCAGGAGTTGGGCTCAACCCTTTAGTTTCAGTGAAAGAAACTCTTAAGCATACCAAGACATTTTGGACAATTTCATGCGCCCAACTTTCAGGTCAGGACCTGGTCAGGCCAGGTCAGGTTGAGGTCAGGACTCTGTGCAGGCCAGTCAAGTTCCGCCACACCAAACTCACTCATCCATGTCTTTATGGACCTTGCTTTGTGCACTGGTGTGCAGTCATGTTGGAACAGGAAGGGGTCATCCCCAAAATGTTCCCACAAAGTCTGGAGCATGTAATTGTCCAAAATGTCTTGGTATGCTGAAGCATTAAGAGTTCCTTTCACTGGAACTAAGGGGCCAAGCCCAACCCCAAAACTTTTGGCAATATAGTGTATCAACATAATGTCTATACAGTTTGGAGTTTTCAGACTGGGTTCACCTACAAAAAGTAAACTGTCATACTTCTAATTTATGCAACTTTATATTACAATGCAATTAGGGTTTAGTTAGCTGAAGCCAGCTGTTTTGAAATAAATAACATCTCCAGCCTAAACCTCATCCTCCACACCAAACATGTTTAAGTCTGATAATTAATCAACGTGAATGACAGCCGACTACAAACACCTTCTTGTCCCAATTTCAGAGATGTCGGTGGCTCAGGCGATTGGTACAGCTCTTGTTACAGAGCAAGAAAATTTTGACAGCCAGCATCATGTGAGAGGAACTTCTGCAAATATTGCAAATAAAGTTCTGCCCTTAAAATCACAGAGCGCACCTTTATGATGCCTTTAAAGTCGGGATCCACCTAAGCCTCCTTCCACCAGAAATGTACAAGAAATACTTTCTTTTTTTTTCGTCTAGAAGAGTACGACATATTCTATCATTTCCCACTCATATCTGTCATCATGAAAAAGGTATTAATAAATGGTTCCAGCTTTTGGCTCGGTACTACTTCCTTCAAACTGCTATATAATTCTAGCTATTTAAAAAAAAATGTCCTACAGGGTTGAATAGAAGAAAACCAGAAGCCAGTAATTCACTTTTGGATCACACGTTTGGGTTGACATGATTCAAAGGAAATGACACACTTGTGTTTGAAGCCTGCTCTCCCCAACAGCAGGTGCTGCATGGAGTCCAGGTGTGAGATTGAGTGTTATTTGAAAGTAGAATAGCAAAGAAAAATAGTCAGCACTAAATGTCTGTCCATTCAGGCTTATAATGACTATCCCTTATCGTGTTTAGTGTTTCAGACTGCGTCGGAGCACTTTGCCTGGGAAACAGCGAGCGAGATAATGTAGGGGTGAGTGCCGTGGCTAAACAATGACGAGCCGAAAAAAAAAAAGCTCTCATGTGTTTAATTTCCCTGTGAATCCAAATTAATAAGCAAATAAATCCATGCATAAATAATCTAGGAGATAAATAAACGGTCGGCAGCGCAGCAGAGTCTGCGGCACAATGGTGTCTCATTACGGGAGCACAACAGTGACAGGAAGGGATGCGTGATTGGGTATTTTTTGGGGGTGGGGGGTAAGACAGGCAAAAAAGACAGAGGTGAAGCTGGGGAGAACTTTGCAGGACTGCGCTGTAGCTCTCATCAGGTCCGTCTCTGCACGTAATTGATGCTAATGACTCGGCTTGCTGCTCCCTCAGTGTACTTCCACCCATCATGCACGCCAGGCAGTGCACAGGCTAATGGCACTGTGAGAGTAATTAAAAATAAGTCCGAGCGGGTATGTCGTGCGTGCATCAAAGACAAAAAAGAAAAAAGAAAAGAACAAGACCTTATTGTTTATCTCCCACCTCATTTCAATCCCTTTGAAACAAATGAACCATGCACAAGTCTGGGGACTCTTTTCAGAGTCAGAGCACGGCTAGCAGGAAGCAAACAGGTCAATAAGAGCAAATAAAGAAGCTGGTAGGGGAGAGCGTGCACATTACCAAACGCCATTTACACACCTGTCATTCTGCCAGTGCTCAATAACTCTGCTCATAAATAGTGAGAATAAAACAATAAACCTGCTGATATGCTCACATTTTGGCAGCATGGAAATCATTTAATCGCACTGTGAAGCCCAGCTTGTATAAGTATGCCATGAAGCCATGTGAAATCTTTAGCAAGCCCCACATGAATAAAAAAAAATTAGAACGGCTCAAGAAAAGGTATGAGGATGCAATCTCCATAATATCCATGTCATATCTACCATGCAGGACTTATTTTAGTAAAGGTTTAATGAACCACATTGAACCATTGCTACTGTACATTTTATACACTGTATATATTGTATATACTGTATACTGTGTATACACCAATCAGGCATACCATTATGAGCAGTGACAGGTGAAGTGAATAATACTGATTATCTTCTCATCATGGCACCTGTTAGTGGGTGGGATATATTACGCAGCAAGTGAACATTTTGTCCTTAAAGTTGATGTGTAAGCGTAAGGGTTTGAGTGAGTTTGACGAGGGCGAACAGAAGGGCGCCCCAGCGACAGGGTCATGGGCATGTGGGGAGCGAAGACTGGGCCGTGTGGTCCGAACCAACACGAGCTACAACAGCATTGAGTTTGAGGCGTTGACTTGGCCTCTAAATCCCAATCTCAAGCCAATCAAGGATGTGCTGGACAAACAAGTCTGATCCATGGAGGCCTCACCTTGCAGCCAACATCTTGGTGATAGATACCACAGCACACCTTCAGGGATCTAGTGGAGACAATGCTTCAACAGGTCAGGGCTGTTTTGGCAGCAAAAGCGGGAACAACATAATATTAGGTAGGTAATGTTACGCCCAATGTGTGCTGGGATAGGCAGCAGATCCCCATGATCCTAATTAGGAATAAAGCGGGTATAGAAAATGGATGGATGGTTGTATAGTAAGTTATATAGGGACTTGTATGTTGGACAGTTACATCAACAGATTTTAAAATGTCTCAAATCATCCAGAAATTTCTGTAGTGCTTATTCTATACAGGGTTCATTCAGCTTATTCAGTCCAGGGGACTCGGGGCACAAGGAAAGGGACACCCTGGCTGGACAGGGTGCCAAACCATCACAGGGCACAATCACACACACACACAATTCAGACATGCCAGAGAAAACAGAGTACTTCGAGGAAACCCTGAAGCATTCACACATACTTGGATGTGGAACTACCTGGAGGTGCGAGGCAGTCAACTAACCACTATGCCACTATGACCTTGTGTGAAATCATGGTGTCACCAGTTTTCCAGAATCACTGGATTTCTATCAGTCAGATATAAAGCCTTCATGTTCTTAGACATGAGAAAGACTTCAGGACACGACAAGCTGTATTTTATGTCTGATTAACTTCAAAAAAGAGGAAAACAAAAAGGGCTGGATAGGGGAGGACTGCTTATACCTACTGCTTAAGGAGGTTCAAGGTTCTTTATTTGTCATAAACCGTATTACATTATGTGTGATGTAATGTAGTGAAATGTTTTTTTTCTTAGTTACCTCAGTGCCACATGAAAAATAGAGAAAAGAGAATATACTATAATAAATATAACTATAATAAAATGGATAGAATATAGTAAAATATGATAGACATGTAATAGAGTAAAATGGAACAGAGCATTTATTGTAAATAAAATGGATAAAAAAAGTACATCATTCTTTAAAAAATGAATATAAATAAATATTGTGAACCTGGTATAAGCAGAATGATAACAAATCTCTACAGGGTTTAACTAAAGAAACCATTTTTTTGTCTTATCTGTACATCGTTTACGGCTTACAGGTTTGAGACGACGCACAAAAGAAACATAAGAAAGAAGTTCAGGTGTTACTTTAAAGTGGAATACTAATACACAGTTCTACATGTAGGTTCATTACGCTTTATAATGATTTATTGTCTTATCATGTGTAGTGTTTCGGGGCTTTAAGTATTTGCCTCACACCTCCAGGGATGGGGATGAAATTCCTGCCTCTGCCTTGTACGGGTTGGGTTTTATACTCTCCCCCTGCCTCGGGGGTTCCCCCTGCGTTCTCTGGTTTCCTCCCCCAGTCCAAAGACTGTAGGCTGATTGACATCTCTAAATTGTCCATAGTGTGATGGGGTGCCCTGTGATACACTGGACTGGAGTCTCCTGAAATATGTTCCTCATGACCAGTAGGATAAGCGGTGTAGAGAATTAGATGGATGGGTGTTTAGTGCTTCTTCTAAAATAGTCAGTGGGATTGTTAGTCTTAGCAGAGTCATGAAAAGGTGTTTGAAAGAACTTAACCTCCAGAGCAGATGGATGTTGGAGTACAAATTTAGCAAGGGCCATAGCACTGTCTAGACTCAAACTAAACTGGGCATAAGTTTGACCCTTTGAGATTGCAGCTTGACAGCATTGGTGGAAATACACTGCTTAAGATAGCATCACTGTTTAGTTTGCTCTGAGGTAAAGAGAGCATTTGCATTCTAAGGTGTTCCTACTTCTGGCCCTTAGGTCACATTCCCACAAGGCAAGTAGACTTCAGGCCAGAGACAGGGTCACCCTCATTAATCACATCAGTATCGCATCTCTCCCTCTCTCTCTCTCATTTCCTTTTTCACTTCACTTTCACAGCTCATCATTGATTGAGAGCAGTGGTTAATTCCCCACTGGAGCAAAAGGAAGACATGAAAGCACACCTTTAACTTGTTTCTAATCGGCCACGCCGTGACCCAGCGGCGTGAAAAGAGTGAAGATGTGTCTTTCTGGAGATGTGCATAAGATTAGCTGTTCTTCTTCCCTCCTTATACCACACACAAAACCGTTAAGCAGTTTATTATTCGTATGTCACCTGTGCATGCTCGATGACTGACAAAGAGGATCACGGCTTCCTCGTCAGAAGCATGAGCTGATTAAAGAACGGATTTCAAAGCGGGGAACGTAATGAATGTTTTGGGTTGGTACCGTTCATTCAATCGTTTCTCATTTTTTCTGACTATAATCCGCTGTATCCAGGAAGTCAGGAACTCGGGTATAGTGTTAAGAGTTTTTCTCATGCATCCACATACTTTCTGAAACGATTCGAGCAATTGTCATGTGACATTACACGGCATGTATTTTACCAAATAATAGAGATCTGTCTCAAATCGCACGCTGATGTACGATTCTAGGTTAGTTTTGTGCACTTACAGTATAATTTTCCAGTGTGTTTACAATCAGAAAGGAACAAATGCATCCTGCTAAAAAAGACCAGTTGTTGTGATATTTTTTTTACAAATTTATTTTTTACTTTTACCAGTGCGTCTCATTCAGATGTTTTTCCTACAGCATCAGATCCCAAAATGCTTTATTCCTCTTATACCACAGCTATTCTGCAATCATTGTGTTAATTATTATTTATTTATAGCTACTTCTAATGTCTGGAATGTCTGCAAAACGCTTATATTATAGAAGTGATAAACAATAGTTCCCTCATCTGCCTCATTTTTGTTTTCTCTCTTCAAATTACAAGACTAAATAACCATCTTGTCTCGGTCCCTCCATAAATGTTACCCTCAACGTCTCGACAGAAAGCTTTATCATATCAATAACTATGCAGAATTTTTATATCTGTCCACTATACAACTCCCTGTGTGCATTGTTACTATAGAAACAATAAAATATTGAAACAAGTGCTTGAATATAAACACAATTTGAATTAAAGCTGGAACTATGGTTAGAGCTGCAGTTCTAGACCGATGTCAGGATTACGTCACAGCGCTAGCTGGAGGCAAAACAAAGGTAAACTGGAGATGGCCAATACAAACCAGTACAGAGTCGGCTACACAAGGAAAGCAAATGTCATCTTGTTGTGTTGAATGGTGACAGAATGGATGGGCTTGAATTTTAAGGTTTTATCGCATACCTGCTGCTACTGCCAGACAAAAAACTGACGACAGCTGTATATAACACAAGGGGACTGGACAGAAACAATCATCAAAAATGCTAACGTTTGCAGCACACACTTCAAGTTAAAGAAAATATCGTTTTTCGTTGGTATGGTTTATGGTTTGGTTACGTGTCTAAATATTTCTTATGCATGCCCACCTAATCAGAAATTGGAGAACAAGTTAAACAATTTCTTAATTAATGCTAACTTTTTAGCATGTAAGTTAGCTAACTGGTAACGAACTGTTTGTGTCATCTCCCTTTCTACAGTTGCCAGAAGTGCTCAGTTTTTCTGTCAGATAGGTGTAGATGTCAGGCCACTCAACTGGAGGTCTTCCTGTCACATCGTCCATCCATTATCGCTGGTCAGAGGTTTGTTTAATTTCCTATAGACCCTTTTCAGTTCATTGTGGCATTTTTTTTGTGGGTGGAGCTTAGGTGGAGGCAGAAAGATTTCCCTGACCGCTATACAAGCGGTAGTTATCAAGTTTTGTTAATTTGTTTTTAAACAATGACTGATCAACATCTGAATTTATCTGACTACGTTAGGGCACTCACTGTCCAGGACCATGACTGTTATTTGAAAAAATTTACTTTAACAGACGGAACCAGATTGGCCGACCCGTACACTTGTATAGCGGTCAGGGAAATCTTTCTGCCTCCACCAAAGCTCCACCCACAAAAAAATGAAACAATGAAGTGAAAAAGGGTCTACGGGAAATTAAATAAACCTCTGAGCCGTCATAATACAGAATTCAATAATGCTTTGGAAGAAGAAGAAGAAGAAAAACAATTAATTCATCCATCCATCCATCCATCCATCCATTCATCCATCTGTCCATACATCCATCTATCCATTCATCCATCCATTCATCCATCTATCCATTTCTGTTCCACTTGAACCTGGAACCTTTCCCAGGAGACTCGGGTTCCAAGACAGGGACACCCTGGAGATTATTCTAGCCCATCCACATAACAATCACATGCACACACACACACACACACACACACGCGCACACACACACACACACACACTACTGACAATTGAGAGATGCCAATCAGCATACAATGCATGTCTGTGGACTGGGGAAGAAACCGGAAAATATGCAAACTCTGCCCACACAGAGCAGGATAATAATTCATTCCTGACTACAATTTAAATTTGAATTAAAATGACTAGGTGTAAACCATAACGAGAAGAGATATGCACTTATGCCTAGCATGAAAGTTAGATTTGGAAGACAGCAGAAAGATGCTCACTGTATCCATGGCAGCTGACGTGCCATTGACTGATCCCTGTAAACTGACTACACTGTGTCAACAAATACTAACTGCAATGCAATTTGGGATTTTAGGCGTGAATTTGAGCTTGATATATTCCTGTGCTGTGCTTCCAACATGATGCTAAAATTTCCTAATGTATTTTCAGGCATACAAGTCATCACAGCGCCTATATGTTTGTTTTGTATATAGTTTCAGTTGTTGCTTGGGTCTCATTAATCTTGCTGGATCTCATTGTTTAGCATGTCTATCTTTTAAAACTTTTGTACAGTGTTATATTACAGAACTAAGCCCTGCTCTAAGTTTTTTCCTTGTCTAATAATTCACTGTTTATCCAGTTTCTATGTTTACAAGCTTCAGACTCCTATTTCTTGGCTTCTCTAATTATCCCAGACCTCCAGCCCCAGGTAGCACTTCGGTTATTATCTGTTCTGACCTTAGCCTGTCTGTTTCCTAGATAATGAGTGTGGATTGGCTCTGTTAGACCGCATTGTCTGTGATATGACCTCTGCGACAGACTGTGACTGTGATTATCAAATATCTAAATAAAGAGTCTCTGCACATAGGAGCAACTGACACCGGATACAAAATACTGAGCAATTTCTATCAACATGAAGACTGATTAACTAAAGAAAAACATTTAAAAACTTCTTAAAATAAATAAATAAAAGACTAAAATATCTACTAAATATATATAATCTGACTGAAAATGTTTATTAAGCAAATATGTGATGACATGATCCTCTAAAAATCAAGGATGCCAAAAACCATAAAACCCTCAGATACATAATAGAAAAGAAGGTTTAAGAAAAGAGAAATAAATCAAATGTAGATTGATTTAAGCAACCGATATGCAACTATTAAAAACAACCCCAAACAACCAGCAAGGGGATCTGAGATTTGGTGGAAAAAAATAAACACAATATATATATATATAAGACTAGACAATATGGAGAACCTGAGCATCACACCCAGTGTGGTTCTTCCCTACTTAAATCTGGAAGCAAACTACAATACAAGATGTCTTTGTATGCTGTAGACTTACACTTCGCTGGAAATATGAGACAATGCCCTATAGAGACATAGTTTGCCAAAGTTGGAGTGGAAGAACTCGAGTGTCCTGCACAGAGCCATGACTCCTGACTCTCATCAACCGCACTGAGCACCTTTAAAACGGACTGAAACACTGCTTGAACCCCAGACCTCCTTACCATTCCATAACATCAGTACCTGACCTCACTAATGCACCTGTGGCTAAATGGACAAATCCGCACAGCCAAAGTGCAATGGGATGTTTAACAAGCCCATATGTGTGTGACTGTGATTGGTCAGTGATCCACATACCTTTGGCCGTAGAGTGTATATATTATGTTAAATATTAACAAAGGTCCTGTGAACTTGAAATGAAGGTTTGAGAACTCCCTAGACTAGAGAAACTAAATGATTCAAAATTCTGGAGTTCGAAATATATTATCTTCACATTATCGCCAATTACTCGTGGTAGAAAAACGGGAGGTGAGACCCTGCTCGAGTGTTAGTTCAGGAAGGAAGAACCCACCACAATGCTTCACACTCTCACTAATGAACCAATTATCTCTGCACTGCAACACAGGAAGCCACAGGAAGTGGTGACTTCTGTCATCCCTGTCATTTTACCAGAATATACAAGTTATACAAGTTTCCTTCAGAAGAAAAGTGAATGTGAAGGTGTAGGAGGTGAAACCAGTTGATATTCAAATATCGAGAAATGCAGCATTCATAGTGTGGGTTTTCCGATGATTTTTTCTTTTCTTTTTTGATGAGCTCAACTACTAGCAATAGCAACACTAATCTATTTAAAGGGAAACACATTAAATATGTTTCTATTTAAATAATCGTCAACTTTAATTAGCAATTCTGATGCTAATTTGTTCGGTATTTTCAGTATTCCTGTGTGCAGTTTTCTGCTGTTTTCATTGCTATTGCAGTTAGAATCAGGTTTAATTAGAGAACGAAAATCAACAATCTCAAACTATATAAGTGACATTCTTGTTTCGCTGCTAGCTCCGCTAATAAACAAACGATCATGAGCACATTTCTCATTTTATACCAA